>NC_090656.1:205304422-205341462 GCF_040937935.1 Hyperolius riggenbachi
AGGTGCCGCATTCCGTGAAGAGCGTACTCTGCAGGAGCGTTAGAAATAGTCATTCTTTTCCCACTGACCTATATTGTTTCTATACTTGCGACCACGGTGGAGCGCCATGGGATACATATACTTCAAACTAGAGAGAAACTCAAATTCTCACCACAGTCCTTTTTATATTAAAGTGGACCTAAACTCTTGCAAAGGTCAGAAGGGAAACAGAGAGAAACGCACCCTCTAATTACCCCTCATCTGTACCTAATCACAACTGTAATTTGATCTCTCAGCTGTGTCAGCTGGCTGCCACAGCAGAGCAGCTAATTTGTAAACACAGGATGTTAACCCTATGCCTGCTTCCATGAAAGCAGTAAGTAGACACTGTAGAAGTTCTGTAAGCAAGACATTTTTCTTTAAAAAGGGAAGGTCAGAACATAAAAGAAAAATCTACTTACCTGGTGTGACGCCGTCGGTATGACATATCGAATGCGTCATGGAGTTACCAACGCTAGTTCTTCGCAAACCACCCAAACTGACAGTTTTTGGTTTAAATACACTTTTTTTTTCCCTTCACCAAAGGGCTGGAGAAATCTTTTCATGGTCAGAAGTAGCCTCCTGTTGAAAAGATTCTCTGCCAGCACAGGGACCCCCAACCAGGCAGAAAGAGGGAAATCTCACACCTCCATTGCCTAACCCCGACTTGGTGGCTCCTCAGCTCCGTACATGAAAAGAGCAGCCACAGGAGGTCCTGCTAACATCCTGCAGAAGCCACTTAGAGACTACAGCTGGCTTTCTCAATGACCTTAGGAAAACCTGCTGTGACCTCAGGAATCCCAATATTCATATGTTCTCCATATTTCCTTCATAATTCCTGACATAGCAGATCTCCCTGCCCATGAAATCTGCACAGGTTATGGGATTCCACAGGGCGCTGGTTCTGACAGGTTTACGGACCAATCGGACTGCCAGATCTAGCGTAAGATTGTTTTAAAATAACCCTCTAATACCCCAGGGGTCTGATTCCCCAAGTTTGGTATCAACGTTCTTGATAAATTCTGACAAACCTAAAAATGTTATTGGATTTAACACAACTTGCACGGTTTGCAGATGAGCACACTTATCATGATTCAGGTAAAATTTTGTCTCTCTGAGAGGGGCAGAGATCTCCTATTCCAAAGAGGTGTGTGATCCACGCCCCCTAACCCCTCCTTGCTGGAGTGGGGGCTATAACCAGACAGAGCCCAGAAAGCTCTGTGTCCTTTACCTTCAATCTGATGCCTAGTAACATCCTGGCAGCCCGCAAGGACGCGGGCAAACCCTCCCTCTTGGAACTTCCTAACAAAGGCCTGTTGGCCGCATGGCAACCGCCATTTTGGGACTTTCGCCAAAGACTTGCGATTGCCGCATGGACTACCAATAACGGTATTTGAACTGTATATTAAGACATTCTGTTCTCTTTTCCTCTCTTCTCTCTGTCAATCAATCTGTTCTAAAATAAGCTGTGTGTATGTAGTTTAGAAATAAACTAACGATTTTATCGTTCAGTCTTGTGCCTGTTCTGGTCATCTGATTGCTGCTATAACGAATCTGCCCTCTGAAGAGTCAGTCATACTACCGCATTGTTTTATGATTTGCTTATAAATTGTTGATTTGCTAGCTAGGTTGTAAATAACCGTTTCTTCCTTCTAGGATTAGCTAGTACCAGATTTCCTGTGCGAAATCGATAACTTTGTTTCTCGATTATAAATACAATTCGAGATTGCATCATATAGGGACCCAGTAACCTTTCTTTAACGTCACATTGCTCACAGTCTTTAAGCCGTCGGAAGTGACTATTCCCCGAACGGTGATTTGAGCGTGTTGAACGTGATTGGGCTGGCTACCGTATTATGATAGCGGGAGTATCTTTCCTCCCTGAACTTGAGAGAGTGGTGGCAGTTTACTTTATTTACCCGATTTCCAGCGCGAAATCGATATTTTTTTGTTTACCGATTGTACATACAATCAGAATTGTACATGTATGGGCACCTCCAACCAATCTTAACCGTTTACTACGCACACAGTGAATTTGCCTCCAGCAGTCTCTAGTGCATGAGACCTGCATGGCAACAGTGGCCTAGTAATACGGGATTGGTGGAGGTTTGTCCCATTACATATTGTCGGCCGGAGCAGTGCTTTTCAGCGCTGCTAGCTTTGGGCGCAGCCAGCGCCGCCATAGACTGTAATGGGAATCAGTCTATAGCGGCGCTCAGTGAGGAAGGTCGGCTCCGTCAGAAGACGGAGCCGAAGTTGTTTAAAAAACACAATAATTCGGCCTCCAGCAATCGCTGGAAGCCGAATTATTTCATTCCCCCACTATCCATGTCGGCCTGGAGGGGGAATAGTAATTAAAACGCCCCGGACTTGTGCAGAAGCAGGACCAGCCATTTAACAGCTGGATCCTGCGCCCAAGTCTACCAGCGCCGTATTCAAATGTACGCATTGTCGGCAGCTGCGCGACCAATCTTTATTGTCAGTCTGTTCACCGTACTTCCTGCGTATGCTAACGGGAGCAGATTAGACGGGATTGGCACGCTCTGTCGCCTTTTCTTCTTACCTCTGACGATCCAGCAACCGGTCTCGTTGTCCGTCTGCGCCCGTACTTCCTGCGTACGCTAACGGGAGCAGATCTCGACGGGATCGCGGGGCTGGATTGTCACACCTGGTCGGCAGCTTCGGCACCTGCACCACTCGCAATGGCACTCACGTGGTCTGGAGTGCTCTGCGCATGTGCAGTAGATGCTGGTCGGCATCTGCAATGGAGTGGACACTGGGCCACCAACGGGAGGTGGAGCTGTGGTGAGGGCACAGGACGGCTGCCACAGGCTGGAGGAAGCCCCAGGTAGGTAGATTTTTTTTATTTATTTTTTTCACCCCAGATCTTCCCTTTAACAGTTATTATAGAGGCATAGAGGAAGGTCTGAGTTCAGGTCCACTTTAATACTTTACCATTTTCGCCTTGGATAACCAGAAATCAAACAAAATTATAAAATCAGGAGGCCATGTTGAGGTGCACATACATGAATCGATTCTCGTATATGATCACCCACACGATTCGACCATTTTATTGGATCAGGTTCGATTATGTTCCACTCTGCTCGATCGATGGAAATTGTTCGATATCTGGGAGAATCGACCCATTTACTTGATTGGGTAGGATGAAACATTTTGGACAATCGGCTACATTTCACATGCTTTAAAAGTGACAGAATTGATTTTTGGTTTCAGAGCATGGAGGCACATCATCGTTCAGATCAGTGAAGCAGAATCGTAAAGAATATCACTTGTGTGTGGGCCACAAGTTGATCAGCTTTAGATAAACCAAACTGTAGTTTATCACCCAAAAAGTTCATCGCTTAATTGCTCAACAGAAAATCGAATAATGTAATAATGTACCTTTAGGGAATCGATCTCCAGCAGATTCGTCCTCAACAAGCCTTGCCTGCCGGCGCAATAGGGCTGGGAAAATAAAAACTTGCATGCTTCCTCCGACACCTCTATTCAAGCTACAGGGGCAACAGCAGCATACATTTGAAATAGGTGCGGGTAGACTTGGGTGCAGGATACAGCGGATGGTATGGCTGATCCTGCTTCTGCACAAGTCCCGGCCGCGTTAATTACTATTCCCCCTCCAGGCCGCCATGGATGGTGGGGAATGATATAATTCGGCTTCCAGATATTGCTGGGGGCTGAATTATTGTGTTTTAACCCTCCTGGCGGTTTATTGATTCTGCCAAATAGGCAGAAATCCTTTTTTTTTGTTTTTTTTTTTGGTTTGTTTTTTTCGTTTCATGTAAAGCTACCAGAGTGGTAGCTACATGAAACACTAGAGGGCGCATGTGTCCCTCTAGTGTGATAGTCGCCGGCATCAATAGCAAACAGGGGAAAGCGTATTTAAAACGCGTTACCCTGTTTGGCTTTTCCTGTCGCCATGGCGATGATCGGAATGACGTCATGGACGTCAGCCGACGTCTTGACGTCAGACGCCTCCGATACAGCCCTTAGCGCTGCCCGAAAGTCATTGGTCCGGGCAGCGCAGCGGCGATCAAGCTGTACGCGCGGCTAGCAAAGTGCTAGCCGCGCGTACAGCACTTTAAATTGGGCGAATCGCTCCACTAGGGGCTGAGATATCCTCCTGCGCGGCATAGCCCGAGCTCAGCTCGGGCTTATCGCCAGGAAGGTTAAATGCAACTTCGGCTCCATCTTCTGACGGCGCCGACGTTACTTACTGAGTGCCGCTATAGCCGTAATTCCTATTACAGCCTATGGTGGTGCCGGCTGCGCCCAAATCTACCTGCGCTGAAAAGCACTGCTCCGCAACAGCACACCCCAGACTGCAGCACGTCTGTGTCTCTCTCTCCCCCCTTTAAGAGGAGAATGACATGCAATACCCCCTCTGCTGTAACGGACCATTGTGCATCTTTGTCAAGTGTGAACCTAGTATAACACTGTGCGGAGCCTTTATTGCAGAACAGAGAAGCAGTCTAAAGACTGTTTTGCACTTTTCCCTGCCCCTTAGGAGGCACAGAACCCCAATTATTATACATATTTGTTAAAATCCACAATGTTGTGTCATTCAGCCATTTCACATATACTCACAGTGTTGTCGGAGTTCCTCATTACCAGGAGGACACACCCAGGAAATGTAACATCCCAGGTGTACATGTAGAAAATTGTCCTTTCAGCTCTACTGGCCCCTAATAACCCACAGCCGTCTGGTAAATATTTAACAATATGACATTGTGCAGATGTTCCGGAAGATATTCTTCTGCTTTGTCTTCAGAGGGGATGATTTGCCTTCTCGGAGGTCCCTGGAAAGAGAACCGCCTACGCATCCAGCAAGACGCAGCACGCCGCAGACAACGCAGCGCAGTGCAAATATTGGCAGAAGCTCATTCAGAAGCAGTGGAGACTGCAGTCATGCTATTCATGTGCCTAAATCAGCAGCCACGATACCAGCATCAACGTATAGCTGCGTCAGCTGGCCTGGAACACTCATGCATCAGAAACTTGTCTGGCATCAATATATACACTATATTTATTTATTTATTTATTGTATTTATAAAGCGCCAACATATTACGCAGCGCTGAACATTAATTTAGGTTACAGACAATATTTAGGGGTGACATACAGCAATATGACAATACAGGAATACAAGAAAACCAGATCACACAGCACAGTATGAGTACCAGGTAATGCTTAGTCAGTCACTGGATGGAGCATGGAGATTAGGCAAGTTAGGTTCACTCAGATGCATAGCATAGGTTCACAGTAATGGAGGTGCAAGATCAGGTAGGACACAAAAGGAGGAGGACCCTGCCCAAAGGCTTACAATCTAGAGGGAGAGGTAAGGACACGAATGGTAGGGGACCAGAGTTCAGCTGTAGGTTTAGAGCACTTGTGAGGGGTAGTAGGCCAGAGTGAAAAGGTGAGTTTTGAGGGCTTTCTTGAAGATGTTGAAGGAGGGGGCTGCCCTAATGGGTGGAGGTAGGGAGTTCCATAGTGTTGGAGCAGCTCTTGAGAAGTCCTGGAGGCGTGCATGGGACTGGGTGATGCGGGGGGCGGTTAGGCGAAGTTCATTGGAAGAGCGGAGTGAGCGGCTAGGTGTGTACCTCTGAGTAAGATCGGAAATGTAGGTTGGACAGGTTTTGTGGACAGATTTGTAGGTCAGACACAGTATCTTGAATCTGATTCTGGACTGGATAGGAAGCCAGTGGAGGGATTCTAGGAGGGGATCTGCCGTGGTGGAGCGATGGGAGCAGTGGATAATTCTGGCTGCCGCATTCATGATGGACTGCAGTGGGGCTGTTCGGGTCATAGGGAGACCAGACAGCAGGGCATTGCAGTAGTCAAGGCGGGAAATTATGAGGGCATGGATGAGGAGTTTGGTGATGGCAGAGGTCAGGAAAGGGCGAATCTTACAGATGTTCCGAAGGTGGAAGTTGCAGGACTTTGTGAGGTTTTGGATGTGGGAAGTGAAGGAGAGTGCGGAGTCCAGGGGGACACCCAGACAGCGGGCTTGAGAGGTAGGGCGAATGGTAGTGTGGTTAACAGTGACATGCACATCTGGGAGGTTCGTGGATGGCCGGGGTGGGAAGATCATAAATTCCGTTTTGTCTAGATTTAGTTTCAGGAACCTAGCGGACATCCAGGAGGAGATGGCTGATAGGCAGGAGGAGACCTTGTCCATGGTAGTGGTGGATGTGTCAGGGGTGTGGAGGTAGATCTGGGTGTCATCTGCATACAGATAGTTAAAACCCATGGAGGAGATAACCTTGCCAATGGAGGATGTGTATAGGGTGAACAGTAGGGGGCCAAGGACCGAACCTTGGGGGGGGCTCCCACCGAGAGGTGGTTGGGGGTGGACGAGGACTCATTGAAGGTGGTCGTGAAGGAGCAGTTGGAGAGGTAGGATGAAAGCCAGGACAGGGCGAGATCGTGAATGCCCAAGGACTGGAGGGACTGGAGGAGTAGGGGGATGATCTACTGTGTCAAAAGCTACTGACAGGTCAAGGAGGAGGAGAATGGAGTATTTACCTTCAGCTTTAGCTAAGGCAAGGTCGTTGACCACTTTGGTGAGAGCAGTTTCGGTTGAGTGGGCAGGCCGAAATCCAGATTGCAGTGGGTCTAGCAGTGAGTTGGCATTGAGGTACTGGGTCAGGCGTTTGTGAACCAGACGCTCAAGAAGTTTTGAGGCAAAGGGGAGGGAGATAGGACGGTAGTTGGAGGGTAGCGAGGGGTCGAGTGAGGATTTCTTGAGCAGGGGTAGTACAGTGGCCTGCTTGAAGTCTGTGGGGAAGGTGCCTGTGGATAGGGAGAGGTTGAACAGGGTAGTGAGGACTGGGGCCAATTCCGTGAAGTGAGGCTGGAGTAAATCAGAAGGGATGGGGTCAAGGGGGGAATTAGTGGTATGGGAAGTCTGCAGTAGGTGGTTGACTTCCTCGGTGGTAGTAGGAGTGAAGGATGTGAGGGGAGGATAAGGTGGAGGAGGAGCTGGTTGGGAGGGGGTGGGAGGTGAAGATTGGAGATTGGATATTTCTTGGCGGATGGAGACAATTTTGTTGGTGAAGTGGGTGGCTAAATCTGTGGCAGAGAGGGAGGAAACGGAGGGTTGGGGGGGTGGGTTTAAGCAGGGAGTTGAAGGTGGCAAAAAGACGCCGGGGGTTGGAAGCTTGTGCTCCGATGAGCTTGGTAAAGTATTCCTGCTTCGCATGAGCAAGGGCAGTGTGGAACTGCAGCAGGTTGGTCTTGTACTGTAGGAAATCCTGGTTAAGTCTAGTTTTTCTCCATTTCCGTTCAGTGGCGCGTGTTTTCCTCTGGAGGATGCGAGTATGGGTAGTGCGCCAGGGCTGGGGGTTAGGGGGTCGGTTGTGGCGAAATATTGGTGGAGCAGCTTTCTCTAGGGCTGATGAGAGAGTTTGGTGATACTGAGCTGCAGCAAGATTAGGACAGTGTGAGTGGGGGTGTTGGCGTGTTGTACTAGTCCAAGTGAGTTGGCAATGGTGAGTAGCCGGGTCACAGCAGAGCTCTGGGCTTCATCGATGGGAATATTGAAAGCCCCAAGGATGATGGTGGGGAGGTTAGAGGAGAGGATGTGAGGGAGCCAGGAGGCAAGGTCATCGAGAAATTGTGGGGTGGAGCCCGGAGGGCGGTATAAGACCGCAACAATGGCAGGGAGGGGGTGGTAGAGGCGGATGGTGTGGGCCTCAAATGATGTGAATTGTAGAGAGGTAGGTGGTGTGAGGACACGGAAGGTGCAGGATGGGGAGAGGAGCAGACCCACCCCTCCCCCGTCCTGTTATCTGGTCTGGGGGTGTGACTGAGGTGAAGACCCCCATAGGAGAGGGCAGCCTCCGCTATATTGCCAAAAATATAGGAACGCCCCTCTAGATCACTGAATTTACATGTTCCAATCACTTCTATGGCCACAGGTGTATAAAATCAATCACCTAGGCATGCAGATTATGATGGGGGGGTCACTCTCAGGAACTCTGAGGATTCCAGCATGGTACCGTGACCAGATCCCATACCACCTGTGCAATGAAGCCATTTGTGACATTTACTTGCTACTAAACATTTCACAATCAACTGTTCGTGGTATTATAACATATAAGTGGAAGCAATGGGCAACAGCAGCAACTCAGCCACAAAGGGGTAGGCCACATAATACACAGTCAATAGCTGCAAACCTCAGAACTTTGTGGCCCTCAGATTACCTCAAAAACATTCCATACAAGGCTTCATGGATTATTAATTTTTATCTGCATAGATGCCAACATCTTCTGTAGCACTGTACATAGTACAAAACAAATAGTGGGGAACCTAGATACACGATAGCTTAACCCCTTCAGTACCAGTGATCTCTGGGCACCTTAACCCATGTGCATACAGCCACCCGTTCACAGTATAGTACTGATCGGTGGTCGGTACTGTCCCACCACACCAGGTCCCTCAGACATGTACGCTCACTTGGGTCTAGTACAGATCAGCGGTCACTACAGCCTCACTACAACAGGTCACAGAGAACAGGAGATTAAAAATGCAGCACATTCCACGTGGTAAATAATAGATCAGACTTTCACTTGGGATCCGCTGGGTCTCCTGGCAACCCGAAGGCTCCTGGACGGGATCCTGCATACAGACTACACATGATATCCACTGGGCTTTCAGCTATGAGGACTTTTAAAGCAGAACCATAAAGACGACATGTTAATAGGCAGAGGTCAAAAGTTGAAATGACGAACACAAGCTTAAAGGAGACCTGAAGAGGGATATTTAGGCTGACATTTTTAACAATGCACATTCCCTGCCTGTCCTGCTGATCCTCTGCCTCTAATACTTTTTAGCCATATACCCTGAACAAGCATGCAGATCAGGCATTTCTGACTGAGCTCTTACTGGATTGTCTTCATGCTTGGGAGCGTTGGGAGGAGTAGATTAGTCTGGCTGCTGAGTTCATGATGGATTGTAGGGGGGGGGGGGGGGGCGATGCGGTTTTGAGGAAGGCCTGACAGGAGGGTGTTGCAGTGCGTACATTTGAATACGGCGCTGGTAGACTTGGGCGCAGGATCCAGCTGTTAAATGGCTGGTCCTGCTTCTGCACAAGTCTGAGGCGTTTTAATTACTATTCCCCCTCCAGGCCGACATGGATAGTGGGGGAATGAAATAATTCGGCTTCCAGCGATTGCTGGAGGCCGAATTATTGTGTTTTTTAAACAACTTCGGCTCCGTCTTCTGACGGAGCCGACCTTCCTCACTGAGCGCCGCTATAGACTGATTCCCATTACAGTCTATGGCGGCGCTGGCTGCGCCCAAAGCTAGCAGCGCTGAAAAGCACTGCTCCGGTTGCAGTAGTCCAGGCGGGAGATGATGAGGGCATGGAAAAGGAGTTTGGTAGTGTCTGGGGTAAGGAAAGGCCAAATCTTGCATCAGTGAGAATTGCAGGCCCTAGCAATGGTTTGGACGTGGGGGGTGAAGGAGAGGGCTGAGTCTAGGACAGAGCAGTTTCTAGGCTAAAATGTACCCAGGGCGACGGTGTAAAAATTGCGCCCCCCGTGGAGCCAGGTATAGGTGCCCCCAGTTTAGCCAGGTATAAGTGCCTGCAGTTTAGGTTAGCCAGGTGTAGTTGCACTCAGTATAAGTAGCCAGCTATAGGTCCCCCAGTATAGGTAGCCAGGCATAGGTACCCCAGTATAGGTAGCCAGGCATAGGTGCCCCAGTATAGTTGCCCCCAGTATAGGTTAGATAGGCAGGCGCCCCCAGTAGAGGTTAGATAGGTAGGTGCCCCCACTATAGGTTAGATAGGTAGGTGCCCCCAGTACAGGTTAGCTAGGTGGGTGCCTCTAATAGGGAGCCAGAATAGTTGCCCTCAGCATAGGTTAGCTAGGTGCCTCCAATATAGGTAGTCAGTATAGTTGCCACCAGTATAGGCTAGGTAGGTAGGTGCCCCCAATATAGGTTAGATAACGAGGTGCCCCCAGTATTGACTAGATAGGTATATGCCTCCAGTATAGGTTAGATAAGTAGCTTCCCCCCAGGGTGGGTAGGTAGGTGACACCCCCCCCCCCCCAATAATAGAGGGGGAAGTCAGCCGCAGGGAGGGCAGCCCGACCTCTCCCTCCCCTCCTCTCCGGGCGGCCCTCCTTGCTCCCCTCTCCGATGCAGAGCGCAGCAGCCAGCAGGGAAGCGCTGCAATAGTAACAACTCACCTCCCAGGTTCCAATTGCTGGTCACTAGCCGCTGGTCTTTTCTCTGCATAGACGCTGATACACACGCTGCTTCCTGTTTAGCCGGAAGCAGCGTGTGTGCAGAGGAGGAGACCAGCGGCTAGTGACCAGCGATTGGAACCTGGGAGGGGAGTTGTTACTATTGCAGCGCTTCCCTGCTGGCTGCTGCGCTCTGCATCAGAGAGGGGAGCATGGAGGGCCGCCCGGAGAGGAAGGGAGGGAGAGGTCGGGCTGCCCTCCCCGCAGCTGACTTCCCCCTCCATTACAGCGCCCCCTTCTTCAGCGCTCAGGGCGCCCGCACGGCCCAAGAAACGGCCATGGTCTAGGGCAGGCATGGGCAAACTTGGCCCTCCAGCTGTTGAACTACAAGTCCCACAATGCATTGCAGGAGTCTGACGGTCATGACTCATAAAGGCAAATGCATTGTGGGATTTGTAGTTCCTTAACAGCTGGAGGGCCAAGTTTGCCCATGCCTGGTCTAGGGTGACACCCAGGCAGTGGGCTTGTGTGGTTGGGTGTAAGATTGTGCCATTGACAGATGTCTGTAGGGGGTGGAACTGCACAGGGTGGGAATATTATGAATTCAGTCTTATCCAGGTTTAACTTTAGAAACCTGGCAGACATCAAGGATGAGATAGCCGAGAGGCAGGAGGATACCTTCTCCATGGTGGTGGTGGAGAGGTTCATGGTATGGAGGTAAATCTGGGTGTCATCTGCATATAGGTGATAGTTGAAGCAGGTTTGGGAATGGCTCTTATTTGATTTCATAACATTATTGCTTACTTAGGCTGGGCACACAGATAAGAGCGTGAAAGGACATGTTTTATGTGCGTTTAGGTTTTTTTTTTCGGCCCGCATATGCTTTTTTTCATGCAGCCCAGACTTCCATTAGTGGCAAAATCGCGGAACGAACACTGCTCCACATCGTACCTCCTCACAATCCTCTTCAGTGTCCGCAATGTAGTTGATTGAAATTCCGTACAACAAATTTCTAAGTTTAACATTAGAAACCCATATCCTTTACTGCGTGACCAAAATATCCAGCAAGCCAACAATTGTTTCGTAGCCACATAGTACCCTTTGTCAGGCATGAATGAGGGACAATCAGTATCAGTCTGTATAACTTTAATCTTTAAATGATCTTTCCGCTAAAGTCTACAGAACTTCCTCTTGCATCCTCTGTTTAACAATCTTATTGCCTGTATTCTTCTTGTAGTCTATTGAGGTTGACCACATCCTATCCATAAAGATATTTAGTATATACATCATTGGCAGTTTCCAGCTTTTCACTCTTGCAGTGGGTACTTGGCCCAACTCTGTTTAAGCTGTATAGACCCCTTCTCTAGGTAGAATGTAACACACACACACACACACACACACACACACACACACACACACACACACACACACACACACACACACACACACACACACACACACACACACACACACACACACACACACACACACACACACACACACACACACACACACACACACACACACACACACACACACACACACACACACTTACTAATTAGACAGGTTCTCTTGAATGTCCCCCCTTATCAGGGCATCTCACCGCAGAGGATTGCAGGAGTGAGAGGAGGCTGTAGGTAGCCACACACATCAGTCTGCAGATCACGTTACCGCTGACAAACCGCTTCCATCTTCTCTGCAGCCAGACAATGGTGAATTTGTCCAGCCACCATCAGGAGGACAGAGGAGACGCCATTCACATGTAAAACGAGGTGACGGAGCGCTCAGTGTAGTGAGGGGGGAGTCACTGCACCAGAGGAGAGGCCTGGAATAACTTCACTGCCAGATAAACTATGGGGGACAGAGGCAGCACCTGGCTGTAGGTACATGACAGATAACGGAACACCTCAATAAGGGGAGTAGAGGCTGCACCTCAGTATGTGGGAGCAGTGGCTGCACCTGAACACAGTCATCCTCCCACAGTTGACAGAAAACTGCAGCTCGTGTTATTGGAAAGTGTGTTCCCTAAGCTCTGGCAATAGCAGCCCAGAGAGAAGCATGGCTCCATCACTCCACAGTAGACTGTTTGCAGGATCACCAGCTACCCTACAGCAGGATATCAGTGGGGGGGGGGGGCTCATACACACACTAAAAGCTTGTAAAACAGGATGATGATAAAAACATTCATGCAGTCACTTTTTTCTTAATGGCCAATAAATTCAAAACATCCTGGCCACTTAACGTCTTTCATAAAACAAAGGGAAAAAAACAGTTTTAGTTCTTGCACTAAGTAGAACACGAAAACTCATGAAGTCAGACTCATGAAAAGCCATTTCCTTGAAGGACAACTGAAGTGAGAGTCATATGGAGTTTCCTAGCTATCACGTGGATCCTCTGCCTGTAGTACTTTCAGCCATAGACCCTGAACAAGCATGCAGATCAGGCACCCTGACATTGTCAGATCTGACAAGATTAGCTGCATGCTTGTTTCTGGTGTTATTCAGACACTTCTTCAGCCAAATAGATCAGCAGGATAGCCAGGCAACTGGTATTGTTTAAAAGGAGATAAATATGGCGGCCTTCATATCCTCACTACAGTTGTCTTAACATCAGCGTTTGCAGGAAACAAATTTAGTTATTAGTCTATTTTTGGGAGGTGTGGAAACCAGAGGGTTTGAGTCCACGCAACATGGGGAGGACATACAAACTCACGTTGTGACAAGATTGTGTGCATTTCTGCAAGCGTGTTTTGTAGAGCATCGCAAGAAATCGACAGCGTTTATATAAAAACCAAACCCCAAGAACGCATACCGACACATTAAAGTAGCATTGGTATTCAATTCAATGAGCTTTTGTACGTTTCCCTCTTATGGATAATGGCAGCATGTCATTTACACAAATTCAGTACACAGTGCTTCTGCTGATCGCAGTCAGTCAAAACGGGGAATAAATTAGAATCATTTGCCTGTCAGTATGGGCCAGAATTGGCAGTTGGATAACCAGTTGATAGGACAGTAGACTGTGTGAGATATCAGGGCTATTTTTCAGGGAGTGCATCTTGCAACCTGATTACGCTATGATCGTAAACCGCTAGGTACTAGTACTAGGTATTAGTTTCATAATGGAAAGCATGTGGGGGTGTTTCCATTAGTGTGCAACGCAAATGTTCCTGATCACAAGTCATACCTGGTACATTTTTCATCTGATTAGCATCCTATATAAAGTATAGACGTGCAGGAAAATTGCATTGCAATTGTGCTACCATGCGATTTTTCAGCCATTCAAAAATATTTTCCCGGCTGTCATTTTTTTTCTTAGTCAGAAATTGCGCCGTACACCCAATGCAATCATGGTAGAGGAGAATAGAAGAAACGCAAAACAGTACATCGTGAGACTCCGCAAGCTAGCGGTTCACCCACTAAGCTTCTACTCTGCGGTAAATAAGGGCGCGTTGCATTACAAACGCTTCACTGATCCCCACTCACCACAGACATCAGGCTGCGAATTGCCTGGAGACGTTTCTCACCGGATGAGCCGCGCCTTAACAAACGGATTAACAGAGAATTAATAAGAGCAGGAACTCCGCCATTAATAAGAGTAATTCATCTAATCCTGGGAGAGCCGGAGACTGTGCCATTATTACACTTCTAATGAGCTGATTCAGGCCACCGCATCCACAGTGCTGTAAAGCGTGCCCCCCTCCTTTTAGAATTCTGCCTTGTTTGAGATTAAATCAAAGCTTCGTCATTTCCATCTTCCATCGCTTGCAAAAGTATTTCAGGGGAGGCTTTTTTCCCCAATTCTCACAGCAACGCGGTATAGATTTTATAATATTTACTACGCTGAAAACAGTACAATCCCTTCATAGTAAAAGCGAAGGGACTGCGCTTACACAGGAAGCATAGGTCTGACCAGTTAGCACAGGTACAGCACTGATGGTGTGCTCCTTCATCCACATTGTTGGGCAGCCTGGATGATATAGCGTTGCAGCCATGCACAAGCAAGTCGCATTTCCCTCAGTTTTTTTTTTGTTTTTTTGTTTTTTAATTCATTTATTTTTTTAATTCGAGCAAGAAATCTGACCGAATTTCCCATTTTTATTTGATAAAAGTTGATCCGGAATAGTGGATTTTTCGGATCAGTATTTATGAAAATTGAATGGTATATAGTAGATTGTCAATATATACACCCAAGCAATTTT
Organism: Hyperolius riggenbachi; assembly: GCF_040937935.1. NCBI lineage: Eukaryota > Metazoa > Chordata > Amphibia > Anura > Hyperoliidae > Hyperolius > Hyperolius riggenbachi. The sequence continues at coordinate 205,318,854 of NC_090656.1, forward strand.
CTCAGAGTTTCCAATCATTTTTATCACAACTCGGGGAAAAATTGAACATGCGTGTGTGGTACATTGGTCAGATTTTTGAAATGTTACAATCAGTCAGAAAAATTGATTGCTATTCTTGAATTGAATAGATACTTAAAAAAAAATTGTATGGTGTGTGGCTACCTTTAAGGTGGCCACACACCATACAATTTTTTAAATAGCTTTTCAATTTAAGAATTGCAATCAATTTTTCTGACTGATTGCAACTTTTCAAAAATATGACCAATGTACCACACACGTATGTTACATTTTTCCCCCAATTATCATAAAAATGATTGGAAACTCTGAAAAAATTGCTAGGGTGTATATATTAATAAATTGACAATCCAACACACACCATACAATCTTTAGAAAGATTGAAGAAAAATATCTGGCAGTCCGGATCGATTAAAATCGAAGAAAACGAGAAATCCGATCGGATTTTTCAGTCGAATGAAAAAAAGCTTTCGATTTTTTCGGGAGATCCGATCGTTTATCGAATTACTGTAAAATCGGATCATTTTATTGTATCGTGTGTGGCCACCTTTAGACTGATCCTTATTACCTTACATTTATCCATATGCAAATCTGGCACAAACAAAAGATTAGGAACCGATAAACCGCAAAACAAAAAACTGCAAAGACGAACGCCAGCAATTACAGGGATAAGTGTTAAGGTGTGTACACACATGCGACTATAGTCATTTGAAACGATCGTTCCCCAATCATTTCAAACGACAATCGTAAAAAAAAAAAAAAAAAAAAAAAAAAGCAGCCAACGACCATTAAGTCTAACGACGGATGAGCTAGATCGTTAAAAAGGAACGATCTATCTTGGTGGATTTTTTCCAACTACGATTGTTTGCAAAAGTAGTACATCGTTGGAAACTGTCGTTCGTACTAGGCTTGACATGCGCATTTCGCTATTTCTACATGGAACTTTTCATTTTTATTTTTATCTGATTGCCATCTGGAGTCGGGAAGGAGTTTTTCCCTTTTGGGGCTAATTGGACCATGCCTTGTAAGGGTTTTTTCGCCTTCCTCTGGATCAACAGGGATATGTGAGGGAGCAGGCTGGTGTTGTACTTTGTACTGGTTGAACTCAATGGACGTATGTCTTTTTTCAACCATAATAACTATGTAACTATGCGCAAGAGTTGCTTTACGTGATGTAACGTTCGTTCTAACGATGAGATCGTTACACACCTTTAATGGCCAACTTTACTTAGGTCGTTCTTTTGTCAATTAAAAGTTCGTTCGTCGTTCCCAACGAACAATCGTTGTCATGTGTGTATGTAGCTTAATACTGGGTACACGATACGTTTTTCTGCTCGATTTTCTATCCAAACATTTTGCGCTTGATTCTCTTATCTTCCGCTTGTTTTTCTGATCTTTTTCCATTCACTTATATCAGAAAGCGACCCAAAAATTTTTTTTAAAAAAATAAATCATCATCTGAAGGAATAACGGACATGTCGGAAATTATCGAACCCATCTATGGAGCGGAAAAACGTATGGTATATTCCCAGCATTAAAGCTGCCTTGTAGTCTGTCTGCATGTGCCAGACGTCGCACAAGACATGTGAATAGCACAGATGCCATGTTGTGTCACATGGTATTTCCCGGTTCAGAATTCAGAACGATAGGATGATTCTCAGCTAGCCGGACAGGCCGCCGTCACACGCCTGCGCTTCCAGGGCTGTGGAGTCGGTCCAAAAATCCACCGACTCCGACTCCTCAGTTTAGGAATCCAACGACTCCGACTCCTCGACTACGACTCCTCTAATTTGCATATTACAATTTTGTTGATTAAAAGTATGTAACATGAAATTCGTCTCTTAACTGCCAACGCTTAGGAATTTTACAAGACAACTGAAGTGAGAAGGATATGTAGACTACTATATTTATTCCCTTTAGACTAAAACTAGTCCTTGGTAAGAGTACTTGAAAAAGGTACAAACTGGAACAAAGAACATCTATCAGGCCCTAGGCAATGTAAGTGTGGGTACATGTAAGAATGATGTGCAGGTACTCTGCAGGGGAATGAGGAGATTCTTCCTCTATTACACATTCTTCATGCACAATCTGAACCAGGTTTATGGGTGACAGACAACACCTCTGTGTTCAATGTGCACAGCATTCTCAGTGGATTCCCTGCAGCTCTGTGGGGAGTGCATATGTAGAGTATAGTACTACTGTGTAACAAAGTAAACCTGAGACAGATGAAATTAAAGTTTTATACATACCTGGGGCTTCCTCCAGCCGCCTTCAGGATAATCAGTCCCTCGTTGTCCTCCTCCACCACCTGGATCTTCTGCTATGAGTCCAGGTACTTGAGCCAGTCGGGCGTAGTGCGCATGCACACACTCCGCCGCCAGGAGCATACTACACCTGTGCAGCACTATTGCGCAGGTGCAGAATGTTCCTGGCTGTGGGAGCGGCATTTGGCCGGACAGCGCTGACTGGCTGAATTACCAGGACTCATAGCAGAAGATCCGGGTGGTGGAGGACAGCGAGGGACTGATTAGCCTGAAGGGGGCTGGAGGAAGCCCCAGGTATGTATAAAACTTTACTTTTCATCCGTCTCAGGTACCCTTTAATTTGTAGTCACCAAACCAAATTTTAACATATCAAATTATTTGATTTCATCAGCAAAGGGAGTGCATACATTCGCATGAACCAGCATCAATGCAGAATTATTTCCATCTCATTGACCATCTCTATTAGTGACACAGCTACACATCAGGCTTTATTCTTACAGCATAGATGTTATTTAGTATATATAAGAGATTCCTGTGTACACATCATATATACAGTCACAATCAGATATGTATATCTGACCTTAAAAATACGGGGACTGCTTTATTGAAGCAGCACAAGTAACTAATTTTGATTGGTTTATTTCATGTTTGTGGACTAAGCACAGCTATTACTGTATATATACTGTATATATACATTATTTTTAATGACTATTATCTGAGAAATAGAACATTTTATCATATTTTCTATTTTAATTACAGTTATAAATTCATTAGGAGTCGGAGTCGGAGTCGGTGCATTTTTTCCCGACTCCGACTCCAGGCACCCAAAATTGCCCGACTCCAAGACTCCGACTCCACGACTCCGACTCCACAGCCCTGTGCGCTTCTAAAGCAATTTTATTTCCTTGTTAGCCGCCACAAAAAGAGCCGCAATAATCAGAGCAATTGACCCTGTAAGTACCCGCGGCAATTGCTTCAAATAAAACTTTATTAGCCATTAGAGTGAGCAGAATGGCCAACGCCGCATGAAATGATGAACATTCATATCGAACAATGATACCAGTTAACGTCTTCTACCATAAAAAAAAAAAAAAAGCTCTCTGCGGATGGCGCTCCCTTCGAGCACATCGTACATCACAGCAATGAGTCCGATAACGCCTCCGGCCGGCCTCTACCATCACCGCGTGTGCCGGAAATCATACATCACGCAGGTGATGGGGACAGATTGAAAGCAAGCTGAGTGATTGAGTGTCGCCGTGTTACATTTTCCATTGTTGCTTCATATCTGTGCTGGAACTGGCAAGAAACCCCATACACTACTGTTTCTGCAAGACCGCCAGATGCTGCAGTATAACAGTTCATTGCTGCAATTCACAGACATCTGAGGAATGAGAGCATGGAACAATTGAAAATGACAGAAGTGCATTACCATCAGCAACCAATCAGATTATAGCTTGTTTCTACTAAACCACAGTGACTGAACACCTGACTGGCAGTAAAGACCAGGCAATTTTGGGGTTTTTTGCTGATAGAGATATAGATATAAATAAAAGCCAATTAGGGACTAATTCAGTGTTCTCACCGGGCTCTTTTAGCCGGGTGCTCCACCCAGCTAATTTTGGTAAGCACCTGGCTGTCATTGATTTGCCTTCTTATCCTCCTATGCTGTAAGCAGAGTTGCACCGGCTCGCACCCCACCCAGTTACAGGTTCATGCCACCCGGCTGGAAAAAAATTTCTGGGGAGAACACTGCAACTTAATGTAAAAAGTAGTAAACGACCAATATCAACTCAAGATACCTATAGCCTAGGTTCTCAACGTGTGGTACACGTACCCCAGGGGGTACTTCTGATGGTTTCAAGGGGTACTCGAGCATGATAAAACTTAACCAAGAATAACACATTTAGAGTTTTAGAAAATGATAAATCTTATTTAAACACCAAATTAGTGTTTTAGCTAATTAAAAACAATAGCAAATGCTTGGAAGTTGTTTAGAACCAATTATCATGTACTACGATGAAATATATGTTTGTCAAGGGGTACTTGTGTTAATGTTTACTATGCTAGGGGGTAGTTGGTGAGTACAGGGCTTTAAAAAGGGGTACATACCAATAAAATGTTGAGAAACACTGACCTATAGCACTGCAACCTCTGTCATGCCGCTTCAGCCCTCACATCTAACCTCAAAACTCCCCCTACCACCATACACACACACTTAACATCCTGTGTTTACAAATTAGCTGCTCTGCTGAGGCAGTCAGCTGACAGATCAAATTACACTGGTAAGTAGTCACAGATGAGGGGAAATTAAACAGGCTAAACTCTCTAAATAGATACAGGGTGCATTTCTCTCGGTTTTCCTTCTGTCCTGTGCAAGAGTTCAGGTCCACTTTAAAAATGTGTATGGTACGTGCCTAGTTTGATAGCTAGGTTACACAGAGGTATAAAATGCTAATTAAATTGTATGCATACATCCAGACATACTGTATTTAAAGTTTATCCTTGATGACTGGACACTGTTTTAGTAAGCATCAGTTTCTATGTATTTTAATTTTGTATTGCATCAAAATCTTCCCCAGCACTTCGTAGAATATAAAGTCAAGTCACTACTTGTCCCTCACAGGTGCTCAAAATGGAATTCCCTTCATAGTCACATGGCCTTATTATAGTGGGAGGCAACTAACGATCCAATCAGGTGAACAATCAACCTTTCCGATCCCCACTATAAATCAATGGGAAACGATCGCTCATGCACAGTAACAAATGAAACAGTGCTAGCCGATTCGATTAATGGGATCGATCAGAACAAAATTGATCCTATTAACCCTCCTGGCGGTCTAATAAATTCCGCCAGGAGGCAGCGCAGCAGTCTTTTTTTTTTTTTTTTTTCCTTCAAATCATGTAGCGACCCCAGGGCTCGCTACATTATAGCCGCTGCTCAGCGGCATCCCCCCGCCTGCTTCGATCGCCTTCAGGGTTACCGACAGGAAGGTTAAACTGATCGGTCAGGTTTTCATTTGTTAGTGTGCATAATCAATCAATTATAGATTAGTTATAACCAGAGATAAATTAAATGTCTGTCAAATTTGATTGTTAGTGGCCAGTTTCTGGGGGGGGGATCATTTAAAGTGAGCCAGAGGTAAAATACACGTATTAGATAAACCATTGTCTTGATCCTCCTACTCTTAAAAATCATTTTTTCAGATATCCCACAGTCTTTCCGTGTCCCAGAGCTAAAATATATGAACCTCTTATTTATCCCCTGTACTCAGAAGCTGTTCTCTGCCTGGAAAGACTTTATGGCAATACTTAGTCAGACTGTAGCGTAACCCACACTGATAAAGTACTGAATGGAGAGAAAACTAATACCTTGCATACCTGATTGTTAGCCCTTTCAGGCAGAAAAAAGAAGCAGACAGGTTATTTGTATGCTTGGCACTGTACATACATATGTCTATCTTGTAATGTAACCTCGGGTACCATATCAACTATGTTTTTTGGGATGTTGGAAACCCACGCACAACACAGTAAAAACATAAAACTTAATTCACATTAAGGCCTCTTTCACAGTAGGACGTTGCATTTCAGTGCGACGTTAAGGTCGCACAAGGCGGCCCTAACGCAAAGGATATAGACTTCAACGTTATTGTGCGTTCTTTAAAGTGAACCTCCGGACTAAAAATCGACTCAGCAGCACTGACAAGACCTGGTGTTTCTTTAACAGTTTCACAGCATCAGAACTTTGTTTCTTTTATACAAGCCTCATTTTTAGCTGCACAGAAGAAAACTGCCCGGGCTTTTTTCCCCTGATGCTGTGCAAAGCATGATGGGATTTCTGATTTTGTTGCTCTCTTTCTGCTGTTTTGGTGCAATTTTTTTTTTTGTTTTTTTTTTTTTTTTTTTACATTTTGAATTTGACTATTGAATCCTAGCACATGCAGCTGGGAGGGGTAATCAGGACACAGGACAGTTGGAACTGTGTCTCCTGCTCCTTGTCACCCCCATTCAACCAAAAAGATGGCTGCCCCCATGACAAAGATGGCAGCCCCCATGAATCACAAACATTTGCCTGTTTTCTTTAAAACAGGGTGGGTAAGAGATTATATTACCTATCTATTCTAATTAACATAACTAATGTAACTTGATGACAGTATTTTTGTTTAGGCTGAAGTTCCCCTTTAAGGCCTAGTGCACACCGGAGCGTTTCCGCTGCGGTTTGCGATCTGCTTGCGGGTGCGGATCTGCTAGGGTAATGCATTTCAATGGGGTGGTGCACACCAGAGCGGGAGGCGTTTTGCAGAAACGCATACTCCCGGGCTGCAGCAGATTTTGGATTGCGGATGCGTTTCTGCCTCAATGTTAAGTATAGGAAAAACGCAAACCGCTCTGAAAAACGGCACTTCAGAGCGGTTTGCCAGGCGTTTTTTGTTACAGTAGCTGTTCAGTAACAGCTTTACTGTAACAATACATGAAATCTACTACACCAAAAACGCTACACAAAACCGCAAAACGCTAGCTGAAACGCTGCAGAAAAATAAGAAAAAGCGTTTCAAAATCTGCTAGCATTTTGCGGATCTGCTAGCAGTTTTTGGTGTGCACCAGGCCTCACACTGCGTTAAGTGTTATGACGTCTTTCTTTATGAGTCTCTTGGTGCACAGTTTTCGTCGCACAGCGATGACTAAATTAAAAAAAATTTGGTTTAGTATTGTGAATTTGGCTTAGTATTTGGTTAATGTTCCACATTAAAAACTAAACAAAAAATAAACAAATTAAGATTCATGTCATAACAGTGATTACTTCTACTTCGGATACTACAAATAAAACAAAAATCTCCCAAAACCCAACAACAAAATAAACACAAAACATGTGCAATTACCATGGAACGAAAACAGCGCAGGTTTTCATTACATTTTTAATAAAAAAAAAAAAAAAATTACTGAGCATGTGCAACACAAATATTTAATTACTAAACGCACAGCATGCAGCACTTTCTAATAACGCTACACAAACGCAACGTGTGCACTGTGAATGTCGCACAGACTTCGTATTGCTGTGCGTTAGTCTGTGTTGAAACATTTTCTAACGTGCGACTTTAATGTTGCACTGTGAAAGAGCTCTGAGGGCCCTTTTCCACTAGCAGTCGCTAGCGTTCACGCTGAACGCTAGCGATTGCTGAATCGCAAAAGTACAAAAATTTGCGGCGATTTCCCGACGTTTGCGGTCGCGATTTTGCTATGCACTGCATAGCAAAATCGCGGCAATAATCGTTCCGCCGCGCATTCGAGTTCCTGTAAAAAACGAATCGCGGTAGTGGAAATGACCTACCGCGATTCCTATGTTAAAAAGCAAACCGTAGCGATTGTAAAATCGCTAGCGGTTTGCGACTTTCCGATTCAGCCAGCGCAAACGCGCTAGTGGAAAAGGGCCCTTAATGTCCTGGGCCAGATTTGAACCAGGGGCTGCATTACAGTGCTATTCACCATGTCGCCCAGCAATCATTTTTTTTGTGTTTTTCCCCCCAATAAATGATCCCGGCACAGTGCATGGCTGCATGCCACCAAATGTAATGCCCAAAAATACCTTGTGGATGCTGGCACAACGCCATGAATGGGAAAGGCCTTTAAAGGATGTATGAAAGTGACATTTAAACTGACAGAAGTGAAATGCAGCAGAAGACTCTGCACTCTGACATAGTAGAGTGTATATATAGTAACTGCGCACACCAATCTTCTGTGTATATACACTATGCAGCCCAGGGCATTATACCATCGATGGAGCCGCCTTGTTCTCAGCTCTCGATTCTCCAGTACAAAGTATGCGGTGTCATGAAACGCAAACAAGGAAGGAGAAGCAGAACTGACATTCCTGAGCCAGAGAAAAGGTCATTACACACATTACCGAAGCATTAACCCTTTCCTGCAGCAGCGGGCATGTGTACAGTGGGAGTGCCCATACCTGTGTGTACAGTGCTATCTCCATATCACACAGGTGTCAACAAAGAAGTGAAAAGGTGTTCCCCTTGTACTACAACACCCAGTGAGCACAGGTGTATGAGAAAGGATGCAGGTGTCCCAATGCACAGCATATACAGGTGTGTGTGAGATGGGATGTAGGCATTTTCAGTGCACTGCAATGCCCAATGTGCACAGGTGAGGGGGGGCAGGTTATCCTAGAGCACTACAATGCTCTAAGTGTGTGCACAGGTGTAAGAGGTTACATGTGCTATCAGTGCACTAAAATACGCACAGGTGTGGGGGGTGCATATGCTCTCAGTGTACTAACTACACCACTCAATGTGCACAGGTGTGCCCAATGTGCATAAGTGTAAGGGGGTGCAGGTGTGCTCAGAGCAGTGTATGTGTGTGTGTGTGTGTGTTTCTCTGCACTATACCATCCAATGTGCACAGGTGAGGGGGGGGGGGGGGGGTGGCAGGTTATCCTAGAGCACTACAATGCTCTAAGTGTGTGCACAGGTGTGAGAGGTTACATGTGCTATCAGTGCACTAAAATACGCACAGGTGTGGGGGGTGCATATGCTCTCAGTGTACTACACCACTCAATGTGCACAGGTGTGCCCAATGTGCATAAGTGTAAGAGGGTGCAGGTGTGCTCAGAGCAGTGTATGTGTGTGTGTGTGTGTGTGTGTGTGTGTGTGTGTGTGTGTGTGTGTTTCTCTGCACTATACCATCCAATGTGCACAGGTGAGGGGGGGGGGGGTGGCAGGTTATCCTAGAGCACTACAATGCTTTAAGTGTGTGCACAGGTGTGAGAGGTTACATGTGCTATCAGTGCACTAAAATACGCACAGGTGTGGGGGGTGCATATGCTCTCAGTGTACTACACCACTCAATGTGCACAGGTGTGCCCAATGTGCATAAGTGTAAGGGGGTGCAGGTGTGCTCAGAGCAGTGTATGTGTGTGTGTGTGTGTGTGTGTCTCTGCACTATACCATCCAATGTGCACAGGTGTGGGGGGTGCATATGTTCTCAGAGCACAACACCACCCAATGTGTACAGGTGTGAAGGGTTGCAGGTGTGCTCAGTGCACAATGCCCAATGTGCATAAGTGTGAGAGTGTGTACTTAAATCATTACAATGCCCAATGTGCACAGGTGAGGGGGGGTGCACTACACTGCCCAATGTGTACTAGTATCAGAAGGGTGCAGGTGAGCTCAGTGCACTACACCGCCCAGTGTGCACAGGTGTGCAGGTGTTCTTAGTGCCCAGGTGTGAAAGGTGTGCAGGTGTTCTATAACTGTCACTTCATGTGTCCTCTAATGCTAGGTACACACCATACAATTTTCTGTTAGATTATTCTGTCAGATTTACCTACAACGTGGAAAAAAGCTATCTGGCAGGTAAATCTAAGAGAAAATCTAACAGAAAATTGTATGGTGTTTACCTAGCATAAGGCTTCTTGCACACCAAGACGTTGCGTTAGGTGCCACGTTAAGGTCGCATAACGTGCACCTAACACAATGTATGGTGCTGCAAGAGCCGACGGTAGAGTGAGCCGCGTTAGGCGGCTCGAGTCCTATAATGTCTCCCAGAGTGGCGCTGATTGGCCAGCGGGACCACGTGATGCGGAGCGAGACACTCCGCATCACGTGGTCCCGCCGGCCAATCAGCGCCCGCCAGTGCAGTGAATATTAAGTAGCCATGTGCGCGGCTACTGTAGCTGGCTCTCCCCGCCTCCTCTCCGCCCCCCACTGCGCATGTGCAAACAGTCTAACGCGGCTATAGCCGCTCCAACGCCGTAGCATGCTGCACTTTCGGCATAACGTGCAGCGTTACATGTAACGCAACGTGGGCTGTGTGAACAGCCCACTTGTGTTACATTGCTGTGCGTTGGGGGAGCGTTACAGGCGCACTAACGTGCGCCTGTAACGTCTTGGTGTGTTAGCAGCCTTAGAGAAGAGAGTTGTTCAGATGAAAAATAACCCTCAAAGGCAACACAGTGCCCGTCTCTGGCCTAATCTATTCTAAATCCAGAAACTTGGGTCAGGTAGCAAGAGAAAACAAAGCATACAGAAATCTGAGAATCCAAATTTCAGGATACAACAAAATGATTGATTCTGCAACCATTGTTTACATTTTAGCCTGGCCATATTGAAAGCAATTTCATCACCCTTCTAAATCCAAAGAAAAGCGAAGGCAACCTCATTTGACAGTGTACATAAAGTTCTGGGGGGAGGTACAAACTTTAAAAGTTTAATAACCATCTTATTTAATAAAGAGAAGCTTATTTTATAACAGTAAAAGAGAAACTGACAGTGCATTAAACTGAGGAACACATACAACAATGCAAAACAGTAGTAAATTAAGACACTCTCCCCCCCCCCCCCCCACCACCACCACTAACAGCTCTGACATCCTGCACATGCCAGAGCTTGTGAAAGGGGGATTGTTGGCACACGGTCTGGCATTATCACCCGGCACTGAGAAGCACTCAGTACACTTTCCTTTGGAAGACGCACAGAGTAAACACTTCCCTCCTTGTGTTGCCCAGCACACAGGGACTGTTTACAAGTCAAAGGAACAAACTTGCTTATCACTTATGTCTGCAAAACAAGCTGTGCCCAAACGTTGCATCGCAACTGGCCGTGCCCCAGTGTTCCACCACAGTGCACAATTCATAGCTCTCATGGTACACGTAAGGACTGCACTATCTCCTACACTCGATTTGCCACATAAGACAGAACGAGCATACAGATTTTTGTTTCTTTCACTTTGGGATAGTCCAGGAATCAGTCAGTGCTCATTAGATGCTTTTGTTACCACCTGTCCCATTCTACTGTACATACAGTTGTGCTCATAAGTTCCCATACCCTGGCAGGCAAAAATGTATGATTTTCTTTAGCCATTTTTCAGAGAATATGAATGACTCGTGGTTGGCTGCAGCCATTTATTGTCAAACAACTGTGTAAAGCAAACACTCAAATCATGATCACTATAAAATTACTCAAATGACCCTGATCAAAGGTTTACATACCCTGGGCATTGGCCGGATCGCATGCACACAACTTGACAAATGGGTTTTTAACGACTATTAAAAAGGTAACCATCTTCACCTGTGATCTGTTTGCTTGTAATAAGTGGGTGTGTATAAAAAGGCCAAGGAGTTTCTGGACTCCTGACAGATTCTTGCATCTTTTATCCAGTGCTACACTGATTTTTTTTTTATTCTAAGCCATGGGAAAAGCGAATTAAAGGTCAAAGGATTTGTGGGAAAATGTTGAACTATATAAAACAGGAAAGCGATATAAGAAAATATCCAAGGAGTATGCCAGTCAGCAAGGAACACCACACAAATAACTTCAGGAGAAATACAGGACTCTATAAAACAAACAAAAAAAAAACAAAAAAAAGTAGCATGGCAGTTTCAAGATTACTACACAAATGCCACAAAATATCCTGCTTACAACCAGGGCTGTGGAGTCAATACAAAAATCATCCGACTCCCAGTTTATGAAACCACAGACAGACTGCAGGTACTCAAAATTGCTCCGAAGCCCTGCTTACAACATGCCAAACAGCACATGGTCAACAGAGACATGGTCAAACCTGGCACAATCGTTTGGAGTGATGAGACTAAAATTTAACTTTTTGGCCACAACCATAAACTCTACATTTGCAGAGGAGTCAACAAGATCTATGATGAAAGGTACACCATTCTCACTGTGAAACATGGTGGTGGATCGCTGATGTTTTATAGGGGACGGGTGAGCTACAAAGGCACAGGAACTGTAATCCGAATTGATGGCAATATGAATGCAGTAAATTATCAAAAAAATACTGGAGGAAAATTAGCACTCACTGTCCAGGAGGTGGAGCATAGGACATACCAACATGACAATGATCCAAAAACACAAGGCCAAGCCGACCTGTCATTGGCTACAGCAAAAAACTAAAGGTTCTGGCATGTCCATCTCAGTCTCCTGACCTAACTCAATATCATTAAGCAACTCAGGGGAAACCTCAAACTGTACAGCTCATGCAAGACTGCCCAAGAATTTATGGGAAATGGAGTTTTTTGGCCAGCTTTACCATCCGAGAAGATAATGAGCCTCATCCACAACTACCACAAAATACTTCAATATCCTTGATGTTAAAGGGGACAATACACTGTATAAAGAACTGGGGTATTTAAAGGTTTGATCAGTCATTTGGGTAGTGATTATGATTTAAAGAGTAAACATGGTTGTTGGACAATAAAGGACTTCAGCCAACTACGAACCAGGAGTGAAAGGAAAGAGTTTGTGTTATTCATATTCTGACAAATAGTGCAGACAAATTTTGCCAGGGTATGTAAATTTATGAGCACAACTGTACGCGAGTGCGTCAGAGACAGGAAGTAACCAAGTTCCAAAACTCAACATTTCTCACATGAACAGATTGAATTGTGTCCCCAGTTGAAATGGCTCCCCCTTCCTCTGTGGAGGACATTAGACTTCCTTTTTTTTAACTTGAGTAAAGCCTGGTACACACTTTCAATTATGATTGGACAATCGCTGACCAATTTTATCACCTCCATATAGTATGAGGGTCAACCAATATTGAATATATGAGAAGAGTGTAGGTAAACCCTCATACTACATAAAGGTGGTGAAATTGGTCACTGATTGGCCAATCATAGTGTGTACAATCTTCCAGAGGATGAAGCTTTTCCTGCTTTATCCAGGATAATAGAAATAAATTAAATCGTTCAGCCAGACTTCTACATTGCTATCTAGGAATATAAAAAAAAATTTCTCAGAAACAAAAAAACACACTAGTAAGACCAAATTGATTCTAGAGAAAACCCTGCAACAAAAGTCAACAATGTTACTGCAGGAAGCTGAGCAGAGATCACACTCGGCACATATGCAATCCACTTTATCTCCAGAGTTTTCTCCTGATATTTCCAAACATTGTCATAAAATGCCTTTTGAACCCCCACCAAGCACGGAAATACTCAAAATTAGATAGCACCTTTTCACCTACTTTTGGGTACTTTTTCAAGTGTAAATTGCTTAAAGTTTTACTTTACATTAAACAAGCTATTTCCAGGCAACGCAAATAAGCAGCATGAACACCTACTGTCATGTAGGCAAGAGAACCATTAATCCTAAGGGGATGTCCTTGGTGAACAATAAGTATTTCATGCAAATTTGACTAATAAAATTCAACAGCTGTTGCGTTTGATTGGCCCATTTCCAAGTGGCACAAATTTGCATAAAATTAGTAAAACATCTGTATCAACTTTTAACAATTAGAATCTTATGAATCATCTCTAGAGACTGTCAGGTGAATTTACAGCACAAACCCCACACACACGTTGCAGGTAGAACTTCAACTTTAAACTAAAATCTTATAAAACTAGTTTAGGGCATATAGCATACACAACACAAACGTGCTAGTGGGTCTGCAGAGTATTAGGCCTTTATACTGGAATCTGTAGCACATACCAATCTTAAAGGAAACATCCGAGGTACAAATAAAAAAAATGCGATCTACTTACCCAGGGCTTCCTCCAGCCCCTGGCAGCCGGTATGTCCCTCGCCGCAGCTCCGGAATACCGGGATCCACTCCATTTCAGATGTCGACCTCGCCAGGTTGGCATCTACTGCGCAAGCGCTGCTGTCACTCTCACGTTGTCTGGAGTGTTCTGTGCAGGCACAACGTGAGAGTGATTGACAGCGGCGCTCGCACAGCGCAGTAGATGCAGGTCTGAAATGGAAGGGATCCCGGGACTCCGGAGCTGCAGCGAGGGACACACCAGCCACCATGGGCTGGAGGAAGCCCTGGGTAAGTAGATCTCATTTTCATTTGCAGCTTGGATGCTTCCTCTAAAGCAAACCTGAGCTGTTTGATGTCTTTCATCCTTATAGTCATTGGAAGGGGTAAAGGTACCCATACATCTAGGGACTTGGTGGCCGATCGACCATTCGACTCAATATTATCGATTTATTCAATGTTATTGATTCAATATTCTTATTATCGAATCGGATGAACAGCAAGCAATATCGAGATGAGCTAAGAACGCAACAAAAGCCCGCCTGACGTGTTGCTGCCCCCCCCCCCCCCCCCTTCCCGGTGCACTATACATTACCTATCCACAGCCACTGCTGGCTCCAGACGTCGTCCTCCATACAAACATGCACCTCACGTGGGCACATGTGACATCACAAGCGCCCACATTACTCCAGCAACCATGTAGGGCGCATGTATGGATGGAGAATGGCAGCCGGAGCTGGTGGTGGACGCGGACAGGTGATGTATAGTGCACTGGGAGTAGGTGATAGGCACATTAAACTTTAAGGGGGGGGGGGGGGGTCGACATTGGGCCGGTGAGGCAGCGTATGCTGCGTGGCAAGACTGATTCCAAGGATATTTCAGCATAAAACTGATTGGGAATCGCCCTGTGGTTTATGAGCAGGCAAAAAAGCTCTCTCCGATTAGAGAGAGGAGGTCTGTCTCTTGGTCCATCTGCCTATACATCGTCTGATGTATGGGCACCTTTACACTTTAGTGTGACCTGCACACAGCCATATCAGTGTGTGATTCATTCAGCCCCAAACAAACAAAAAAGTAATTAGCTTTGGAGCTTTTTAGCAAGCTCCTGTCATCAGCATTGTTTGCAGTCCGATTGAGGGGCCTTTTCCACTACAGCGTTTGCGATTGCTTAATTGCAAAACCGCAAACCGCTAGGGATTTTAAAAATCACTACGGTTTGCTTTTTTAACATAGGAATCGCGGTAGGTAATTTCCACTACCGCGATTCGTTTTTACTTAATCGCGATGCGGAACGATTTTTGCCACGATTTTGCTATGCAGTGCATAGCAAAATCGTGATCGCAAACGTCGGGAAATCACCAGGAATTTTTTTCCTTTTGCTGAATCGCAATCGCTAGCGTTCAGCGCGAACGCTAGCGATTGCTAGTGGAAAAAGGCCCTGAGGCGTTTTGTTTGTTTACTCTGCAGGAAAGCATGGCTGAGTTCTATTGCTGTTCGACTGCCTCATTTACACACACAAAAAACACACTGGATTTGTAATACTTGCAATTACATGTTATTTGAAGCTATTTGCTACCGGTAGAGAAACCAAAACTGGATTACTTCATTTGATTGGTGAAGCATGATTGGCTGCAATACCTACCGGTAGCAATTGCATTCATGCTGCAGCTGTCAAACTTTCACAGCTGAACCACAAACAGCCTGGATGTGGAGTCACCCTCATACAGTAGCCACAGAAAGGAGGAAAACCAGCAGAATCATCAATTAAGTTTTGACGGAAAAAAGGGACATCTTTCTAAAAGAGGTTTCAAAACACTAATGCATAGCAAACACCCTGAGGATTATTTACCAAAAGCTCAATAGCTGGAGGTATCCCATGCCATCATTCTTTAACAATGCCAGTTGCTTGACTTCGGAGCTAAAGCTCGGCCTCTAATACTTTAAAGGAAAGCTAAGACAAATGGATGCAAAACATACTTACCTGAGGCTTCCTCTAGCCCCCTTGGGGTCGTGGGCTCCCTCACCGTCTCTACGGATGCGGCTGTCACGCTGCCATGGGAACATTCTGTGGCTGCACAGTACTACTGCTCAGGATGTTCCCGGCAACAGGAGTATTTCGAGGGCCTGCGTTTGGCCAGGCCAAGCATGCACGACGGAGTGCAAGTGACAGAAGTACCTAGAAGGACGACCAGAGCATGGGCTGACTGCAAGGGAACCCACGGCCTGAAGGGGGCTGGAGGAAGTCCCAGGTAAATATTAATGTTTTGCACCCACTCATCTCGGGGACACTTTAAAGGATACCCGAAGTGACATGTGACATGATAAGATAGACATGTGTATGTACCAGGGCTGTGGAGTCGGAGTCGGAGAGTCGGAGTCGTGGAGTCGGGCAATTTTGGGTGCCTGGAGTCGGAGTCGGAGTCGGGAAAAAATGCACCGACTCCGACTCCTAATGAATTTGTAACTGTAATTAAAATAGAAAATATGATAAAATGTTCTATTTCTCAGATAATAGTCATGAAAAATAATGTATATATACAGTAATAGCTGTGCTTAGTCCACAAAAATGAAATAAACCAATCAAAATTAGTTACTTGTGCTGCTTCAATAAAGCAGTCCCCGTATTTTTAAGGTCAGATATACATATCTGATTGTGACTGTTTATATGATGTGTACACAGGAATCTCTTATATATACTAAATAACATCTATGCTGTCAGAATAAAGCCTGATGTGTAGCTGTGTCACTAATAAAGATGGTCAACAAGATGGAAATAATTCTGCATTGATGCTGATTTATGCAAATGTATGCACTCCCTTTGCTGATGAAATCAAATAATTTGATATGTTGTTAAAATTTGGTTTGGTGACTACAAATTAAAGGGTAACTGAGACGGATGAAAAGTAAAGTTTTATACATACCTGGGGCTTCCTCCAGCCCCCTTCAGTCCCTCGCTGTCCTCCACCACCCAGATCTTCTGCTATGAGTCCTGGTAATTCAGCCAGTCAGCGCTGTCCGGCCGCATGCCGCTCCCACAGCCAGGAACATTCTGCACCTGCGCAATAGTGCTGCACAGGTGTAGTATGCTCCTGGCGGCGGAGTGTGTGCATGCGCACTACGCCTGACTGGCTAGAGTACCTGGACTCAAAGCAGAGGATCCAGGTGGCGGATGAGGACAACGAGGGACTGATTATCCTGAAGGCGGCTGGAGGAAGCCCCAGGTATGTATAAAACTTTAATTTCATCTGTCTCAGGTTTACTTTGTTACACAGTAGTACTATACTCTACATATGCACTCCCCACAGAGCTGCAGGGAATCCACTGAGAATGCTGTGCACATTGAACACAGAGGTGTTGTCTGTTTACAATCTCCTCATTCCCCTGCAGAGTACCTGCACATCATTCTTACATGTACCCACACTTACATTGCCTAGGGCCTGATAGATGTTCTTTGTTCCGGTTTGTACCTTTTACAAGTACTCTTACCAAGGACTAGTTTTAGTCTAAAGGGAATAAATATAGTAGTCTACATATCCTTCTCACTTCAGTTGTCTTGTAAAATTCCTAATCGTTGGCAGTTAAGAGACGAATTTCATGTTACATACTTTTAATCAACAAAATTGTAATATGCAAATTAGAGGAGTCGGAGTCGTGGAGTCGGAGTCGGTGGAATCCTAAACTGAGGAGTCGGAGTCGGAGTCGGAGTCGGTGGATTTTTGGACCGACTCCACAGCCCTGGTATGTACAGTGCCTAGCACACAAACAACTATGCTGTGTTCCTTTTTTTCTTTCTCTGCCTGAAAGAGTTAAATATCAGGTATGCAAGTGGCTGACTCAGTCCTGACAGGAAGTGACTACAGTGTGACCCTCACTGATAAGAAATTTCAACTATAAAACACATTCCTAGCAGAAAATGGCTTCTGAGAGCAAGAAAGAGGTAAAAAAAAAAATGGGAATTTCTTATCAGTGAGGGTCACACTGTTGTCACTTCCTGTCTGAGTCAGGACTGAGTCAGCCATTACCATACCTGATATTTAACTCTTTCAGGCAGAGAAAGAAAAAAAAAAAAGGAACACAGCATAGTTATTTGTGTGCTGGGCATTGTACATACACGTCTATCTCATGTCACATGTCAGTTCGGGTATCCTTTAAGTCACTAGCCCAGAAGGAGTATGCAGATTGGATGATTTGACTCTCGTCCGACTCCACCGGCTGCATGCTTATTGCAGGTGTGTGACCCAAAACCAACCGCTGAAAGCTCAGCATGACACCCAGGCAACTGGCATAGTTTATAAACGAAGGAAGATGGCAGCCTCCGCATTGCTCTCACTCCAGGTTCCTTTAACATAAGCAATCCTAAAATCCAGGCTTAGATTTAAAGAGAAACTCCAACCAAGAATTGAACTTTTTCCCAATCAGTAGCTGATACCCCATTTTACATGAGAAAGACAATGATTTTCACAAACAGACCATCAGGGGGCGCTGTGTGACTGATTTTGTGCTGAAATCCCTCCCACAAGAACCTCTGAAGACCGCGGTACTCCTGGCAAACAGCCACAATGTAACAATGTTCAGAGACAGGAAACAGCTGTTATTAGCTGTCTAACAGCCAGAGCAGCTAGAAACAGCTAAATAACCTGCCCACAGTAACAATGTCTCCATGTAATAAATGTCAGAATGTGAATCTGGGAGAGGAAAGATTTTACAATGAGCAAACACTGACTAAATCATTTATACATAATTATGGTAAAAAATGAAGCACTTTTTTTACTACATTATTTTCACTGGAGTTCCTCTTTAAAACAAGCTTACACTGCTGTGTGTCACATGACTGCAGCTACACAAACCCCATTTCACCGACTTTTCCCCAACCCTTGATATTTCCTGACATGGCTCAGGTGAGGGCTGTAACCCTTCCCACCTAATAGCAGGTAATGGTTTTGATATCCTGAAGCACGAGCTTCTCACTTTGTGGTAGCATACAAATCAGATTTCTGACATTTTATAGGATAACACATTTCTTTTTAAAACCAGAGAAAATATCTATGCCCCCCTATTCAATTAATTTTTTCTCCTAGGTCATATTTTCAACCTTGGGGAAAAAAAAAATGGCATTTGAAGTGGACCTGAAATCTCGCACAGGACAGAAGGAAAACAGGGAGAAATGCACCCTGTATGTATTCGGATAGTGTAGTGTGTCTGTCTAATTCCCCCTCATCTGTGATAAATCGCAGGTGTAGTTTGATCTCTTCAGTTGTGTCAGCTCAGGAATCTCCTCTGCCATGGCAGAGAGTTAATTGGTAAACATAGGATGTTAATACATCTGCTTCCATAAAAGCAGGAAGTAGACACTGCAGATTTGTATCAGCTGTAACAAACAACTTTTAAAGGAAAAACAAACGTTTATTATGCTGTTGTGTATCTTCTTAGAGCAGAGAGGAAGTTCTGGAGTTCAGGACCACTTTAAGGCATCAGCAAGATAGAAAATACTCAAAATAATGAACTTTTGGTACTATTTCAATTGCCCGGTGCAGTAAAGTTATATTAAAAGCAGATCTCCAATGTATATTACACATTCAGTTATGCTGTGCCTGCTGCGTTTACCTCTCCCATAGCCCAGGGGGGTCACCGGCTACGGGCAGGTAGTCTCCTCCCCTGCTAAAAACCACCTTGATGATTATCTCGAAGAGAGAAAACACCATGGTGCTTTAAAGCAGGGGGGCCAGGGTGATGTGCCAGAATCAGGTAATTATAACTTGCTATTAGAAGAGGGCCCGTTGTATGTATAATATACACTGGAGGTCCGCTCTAAAGGGATCCCAAGCCAATATTGACTTACCTGGGGCTTCCTCCAGACCCCGCAAGGTTCCCCAACATCCTCTTCCGCTTGCTCTTCCTCCCGCAGGCGGCTCCAGTAATCGGTGACTTCAGGTGAAGCCGCACATGTGCACCCCCACCATGTCATCACACTGGTCACTAAGCGTCCTGCGTGTCTCAGTCTTTAGAGAACCACGTATGCGCTGCATGCTTACAGCATCCGGCGTGCTGATGTGACGAGCGCGCAGCGGTGGTTGTGCGAATGTCACCGATTACCGGAGCCACCTGCAGGACCAAGAGCAAGCAGAAGAGGATGCCGGGGGACCTCGCAGGCTAGAGGAAGCCACAGGTAGGTATACATTTCTAGGGTGGTTACAGCTCCCTTTAAAAGATAAGGTGAAAAATTCCTAGGAGAATAATATTATTTGAATCAGGGCATGCGTCTCTTCAAAGACATAATAGGTAATGAATCCAGGCCAGGTATGTAGACCACTTTTGTTGTATAATGCCGGGAAGCCAGAAGCCTGGCACACAATGCACACATACTGTATACAGAGCATATTGTGAAACGTGCAGCCATCAGCGGTTTCAGCTCCCCAGACAAGGGGCAATGTCCAGTCCAGCCCAGCCCATGGAACTTGTATATATGGGAATGTACTCACTCTATGAAGAAGCTGGCACCTTCATCCGTAAACCCCTCCTCCCAGCCCGCGGGAGATCTGAAAAGACAAAACAGTAGAGAGATAACACCAGGTCCAATACAGGTAATGCGAGGTGGATTATCACAGCCAGGGGTGGAGCAGAGGTAAAATAAGAAAAATAAATAAAAATGAGCAAAGACTACATTGTGGGCAGATAGAAGACATTCTATACCAAGGCTTTTGAAAGAAGGGGGGGGTTCATAAAAGGGTGCTGACGAACTTTGGAGACGAGAAAAGACACAGGGAGCCCAATCTCGTGTAGTACCATCTGGTTGGTGTTAGACAAAATGTGTACACAAGTGTCAAAATACTCAAAGTGTGGGTTGAAATCCAAGCAACCACTGTTTTGCGCATGTGAGGAAGTACCGTCCTCACTCTACCTTTGTTCGGTATGGTGGTCGCAGCTCCAAAATAAAAAAAATAAAAAAAAGTCTTCAACTCAAATTGAGATTGAAGACTAAGTAATCTCCTCTTTGAGAGAGACTACTGTAAACACTAAGGGGAGGAAGCGCCCAAGGTATCAGTTATCACACTATAAATAGGTAAGTAGTCTTACCTTATTGAGGTCTAGCTTCAAAAGAGCGAATTTTTATTCTTACAAATACCAGATTTTATTATGCACATCAGACAACACGTTTCATGGATACAATCCGCTTCATCAGGTCAAATTCAAGTGCCTTATCAATTGTATGTCCACAAGGTCCTGAGCGCCTGTAGGACCTTGTGGACAACGCGAAACGCGTTGTCTGATGTGCATAATAAAATCTGGTATTTGTAAGAGAATAAGAATTTGCTTTTTTGCAGCTAGACCTCAGTAAGGTAAGACTCCTTACCTATTTATAGTGTGATAACTGATACCTTGGGCGCCTCCCACCCTCCCCTTGCTGACGAACTTGCAACTATTTCAGCTGATCCCATTAAGCCCCCCATTATAATGCTACCATCCTACTTACAGACAAGTACACTCCATAATGCTGGATCCACACGGTGCGTTCGCACACTCGATTTCCCGTCGATTCATTTATTTCCAACATGTCCGATTTGGATTTGGATGGATCGTTAGGTCGATTCGACATACTTTGTGGACCCAGCATAAAGGCAGCCATACACTGGTCGATGTGCCATCAGATCGACCAGCTGACAGATCCCTATCTGATCGAATCTGATCAGAGAGGGATCGTATGGCTGCCTTTCCTGCAAACAGGTTGTGAATCGATTTCAGCCTGAAACCGATCACAATCTGTTGTGGTGGTGCTGCCGCCGCTCCCCCCGCCGGTATACATTACCTGAGGCTGGCTCCCGGGCGTGATGTCCCCGTCATGTGGCACCTCCGGCTCCGGCATCCGCATAGAACTTACGCTATCACACCAGTGACAGCGGAAGTTCAAATAGAGCGCCCTCTAGTTGTACTTCCGCTGTCACTGGCATGACAGCGGAAGTTATACGAGGATGCCGGAGGCGCCATGACGGGAGCAGTGACGGACGGGATGCCCGGGAGCCAGCCTCAGGTAATGTATACCTGATCGGATCGGCCGCCGCTAGCGACGCGCTCCCTACCCGCGGGCGATCGAGGGTAATTTCCCGCACGGCGCGATCGACGGACCGATCCGATTTCGGGAGGAAATCGGATCGGCGGGTGCGTGTTGCGCGAACGATTGGCAGCAGATTCGATCCCAGTGATCGAATCTGCTGTCGAAACTGCCGCAAATCGGGCCAGTGTATGGCCACCTTTAGGCTCGTCTGTCCAGATAAGCATGCATTTAAAAATATGTGCATTTCTGCATTTGCATTTTTGTATACGTGCTGTGGTTTTGTTTTTGGTTATTTTGGGGGGGGGGGGGGGGGAGTTTAGGAGCACGTGTTTATCTGCTTTTCTTGTGTTTATGTTTCAAGTCTTTAATAACCTGCCTTTTAAACAAGAGAAGAAAAAAAATTATTTAACCTTTATGGAAAAAGAAACAGAAGGACATAATGGCGCTTACAAGACGTGGTGGTGGTGTTGGGAGTAAAAACAAAAAAGGAGCCAGATGGTGTTTACAGGTGGTGGGGGGCAGGGATGTAGAGGTCAGAAACCAAGTGGCCTAACGGTTAGGGGGGCTCCCCCATGTCATGTTGCCAAGAGCCCCATGAAGCCTAGCACTGCTCTGGCAGAAAGAGGGTACATATGCTAGGGTTTCCCTCTGAGCACAGATCTGGCTTTGCCTACCTCCACAAGGTTTCAAGGAGGAAAGAGGTGGGTGGAGTTAGGTGATCATTTTGTGCTGGGGAAGCAACTCCCGTTCTTTAGGCAGTACCATACTTTGTGCCCAGATCTGT